>NC_052311.1:24078872-24101372 GCF_016432855.1 Salvelinus namaycush | reverse complement strand
TGATCCATCGATTCGTGTTGGCCTGACAGGCCCCAAGCGAATGCTTAAGTATTATTAATGCTTTGGCTGTTAGCCGTCAGTCATTAATTAATGCACTCTCACCGTTAGCTTCTCCTAACCTGTCACTCCTGCCTCAAACACGAACACACACACTGGCACGTCAATAAGACACCAGAAAACTCCCCGCTCAGGAATGTCCACTTAATGTGGAGGAAACTGTGCTGACGGCTACATTTGATATGAAGCCTGATGAAGTGTGGACAAGCCTTGTCCTATCATGATCTAATTGTAATCTATGTTGCAGTACATCTAGTAAACTTTAGAACATTACAAAATACGACAAAGTATTCTCCTCTCACCTGTACTGGGAGCTTCTTAATTCCCACAGAACAAAAATAATCTGGTCCAACATCTGTATTTGTATTTTCATCTGTATTTGTTAGTAGTAGATAACAATAATTAGCATTGAATAATAAAAACTTAGATTAGTTTAGCTACTTATGTGCTCCTATTATAATTACGATCAGTTTTATTTAGCTGAAACTATTTTTTTCCCCCAGAAGAGTGCTTGTGCTCCTTTTCAACCTGAGGAAACATAGCGAGTCCAGATGTTTTAGCAGAGACCTCTCATTGACATTAGTCCAACATGCAGATTAGACATGAACCTGGATTTACCTCTGTTGTGTTTCCACCCACCTCTCACAGAGAGACCGTGACCCTAGCTCCTGTTCCAGACTTAGGCGGCTTTCACACACGGCAGAGAAAGATACACTGATATGGAAAACCCTGATGTTAGAGTTTGGTTGAATCCATCCGTTCCAATTCCTATCTCGGAAACAAATGGAGACTCAAGTCAGGAAGTGAGAAACAAATATTATCCAAGAGTTGTGGTTGATGGTAAATTCACGAGCGGAAACAGAATTTAACCAAACAACTCATTGTTCAACATGGATGTACAGTACCACTGTCTTTATGATACATAGTTTGGCTTCCGGCCCTTTGGAGGGACATGTGTTGTCTATTTAGAGAGTCGAACCCCGGAATGTTTTTCTCTATCGAGTAAGGGAGCATGAGGAGGAAGTGGCTAAAGTTTCTCTTGGGAAACACCGCCGGCTTCAGCTGACATCAGACGCTGTCCTATGCTTCTCCGCACAAACGTAAACACATTTCTGACCCCTGACCTCAGACACTCAGAATGATCAGCCCACTGAGGACTCTGAGGATAACCAGAGCAACAGAAATACTACATTTCAGCTCCAGATAAAGCCAAGTTAAGAACAGCGGTCAATTAAGTCTAAGTTATACCATGGTGTTGGAGAGGCGACCCAAAACCAAACCTTTATGTTGAAAGTTTGACAAACAAAGAACAGTACTAAGAGCATTCATTCTGTGCTGTGTTCTGGTGTACAGTATTACTAGGAAACAGACAGGCTTTAAATTAGGCACCCAAATCAGTGTTTTTATTGAAACATTTTATTAACTGCAATACCAAATGAAATGAATGTGTGAGTGTGCTAATCTTACATAGGGAAATAACAACCATTAAGCTCCCTAGAGTACATGCCATTGAATGAACCCCTATAAATGATGGGGTCTCACCAAGGTGCTTGTCTGGAGGGAGTTGATCAGTGTAAATACGAGATAAAGCAGGGTTAATGAGATAAAGTGTTTATGGACATTTATGTGTGTGTGTCTGTTTGTGTGTGTTTTCGTGTGTGTTCGTGTGTGTGTGGGTTTGCGTGTATGGGTACTTGCTTGTGTGTGTTTACTGCACTGGCTCTTAGCCATACTACAATCCAATACCCCCTCACCGCTAAATTGACATTGAACAGAGATCTCAAACAATCACTTCAGTACAAACAGGCATTGTCATTCGTAGCTAAAACAACAGTCACATTCAATTGGCATAGTAAAGATTAAGTCAAACATTGGATACACTTTCATATGAACCAGACATGGAGTAAGTGGGTTTAGTTTAGCTTTGGCTGGAAATCAATGACTAGTTTGGGGCTGGAAACGTCTCTCCAGATCCCCATCTGTCCAGCTAACATTCCTCCAGGGGAGATACATCCTTGGAGTCGCCCCCTTGGCCAGGGGTACAACTCACTATGCGCCAGGTTTCACTGGGCAGTGGACCCACCACACCAATAGCATGCCAGGTTGCACTTTCCCATGGCTAGCTGTGAGTGGGTGGCCGTCGGGCACAGTGGCACCCTGTGGCCAAACTGGCAACTTCCCCTTTGTCGCCTCTCTCATTCTGATGGAGGTGCAAGAGATGGCAAGGCCTCGTCCGTTACCCGATCCCGTTGTTTTCAGGGGGATAGCAGAGAATGGTTGAAAATATTTTCTTGCTTTAGAGTTCATTATGTATGCGTTTGTGTTTGCCTGTTATCATGTGGTTCCTAATGCTATATACAGAAATCCCCCTTCCTTCATATTAAATTAACTACGTATGCTGAATAGTGAATATAGAATATAGTGGAGCTTTGTATCCTCCGTCGCGTGTGTGGGAATATGTATGGGTCGACTGTAACGTCTGTGTGTCTGTGTGTCTGTGTGTCTGTGTGTCTGTGTGTCTGTGTGTGTCTGTCTGTCTGTCTGTCTGTCTGTCTGTCTGTCTGTCTGTCTGTCTGTCTGTCTGTCTGTCTGTCTGTCTGTCTGTCTGTCTGTCTGTCTGTCTGTCTGTCTGTCTGTCTGTCTGTCGTGTGTGTCGTGTGTGTCAGGTATGTGAGTGTGAGTGTGTGTGTGTGTGTGTGTGTGTGTGTGTGTGTGTGTGTGTGTGTGTGTGTGTGTGTGTGTGTGTGTGTGTGTGTGTGAGCGGTTGGGCTAATAAAAGCTGTTCTGTGTAACTGAGAAGGAGTGAAGGGAGCTGTGATCTCAGCTCTTTAAGTGAACCCTCCAGTCTGAGCGCTAACCTGTCATCAGCCACGCTAGCACTCCCGGCACCATCGCTTCGCACTTTAATTAATCTTTACCTTTCCTAGAGGATCCACGTTCTCCCCTTCTCAATGATCCCACGTTGTGTTAACACCTCTGAAAACACCACCAAAGCTTAAGGAAAGTGTCAGGTTGTGGTACACTCTTTAATGAGGAGGAGGGGAACATTTAAGCCTTGGAAACTAAGGTAGCGAATCCGACAGATGTTTGATCAAGATTTGATGAGAGTCTACCTGTCTGCTCAACCGCGTTGAGATTTGACTTATAAAACAAAGAAGGTCCCTGCTTCCTGTATGTTTTGAGAGTGTAGAAGTTGAAATGGGGGAGTGATTGTTTTTATTTTTTCCAGAACTGTAGGGATAAGGTTATTCTGTCTAATGCAGTTGTACACATTTCCCTTTATGCCCAGGTAATGCTGTGCCAAGTTCAAACAGCATAGAGTAATTTTGTGTAAATGATGTTCAATTTTCCTAAAGCAGTATATTGTTCTGTTCACACCAGTGTAATGCTCTTGACTGGGGAAACCTCCTTTCATCTCCTTTAGCAGGGCATTTCCTCTGTTGATGGATTGGCCTGGGACATAGCCAAATGAAAGACTGAGCTGATATGCCCATTTATGCCATTGTACTGTTTAAAAGCAACCCTGAAAAAACTGCTTACAAATTTATGGCATTTAAAGTACACATAGGCTACATTTGCTTTGTAGTTTCTTTCCCCAATACCCCACAGCCAGATCAAGCCAGAATAAGTATTTTTAGGTGAAGCTGTTGTTTGGTATTGCACACAGTGTAACCTGAATCCAACAAGCCGGTTCATTCAAGTTAATGCAACTGACAGTCCTAATTCTATTGTAGGCTGTCTACATTGTTCAGGTCGTGCTGAGTTGGTTGCATGCTGTGAAACACGCCTGCCCTCTATTTGTGAATTCCGCTGACGATGCAGTGTCATCTCAGACTGCTGGCAGTGAAAAGAGCCGCGAAACAAAAGGCAAAGCGAAACAGGAAGCCGAGAAAATGAACAGCAATGACTTCCTGCTCTGACTCTGGCAACCCGCAGGTTTGTTTACTGGTGGCGCCATTGCTTCTGCTAATCAAAGGCATGGGCAGGAAAGTGGGAAAAAACAAAGATTGACACCGACCATACAGCACTTGACAAGTGGCCTCGTCGCGTTTGTTCAGCGAAATTAAACACTCTGGACTTTTTTCACCTGCTCACGCAAGCAGCCCGCGAGTTAAAAATAAAGACAATGCGCATACATTACCATACATAATACACAGCGACCCCCATTTAATATGCAAATTCCCTGAAATATTACTGAACACCTTCTGTTCGGAGCGAATACATTTGAATTTGCAATTAGAATGATCCTGTATAATTAATGAAAAGCGTCAATTTTTGGCTGCTTACTAATTTGATGAAACATATTGATGGGGCATTTAGGGAGCCAGCCGAATTGGAAGCGAAGCTGGACCAGAACTAGGAAAAGACCCAGAATGTGGTGCAGTTCCCATATGACGGTCCTGCTTGTGCTTAAGTTGCAGTCAGCTTGTGCGTGCTGGTGGCAGCGGTTGGATACACAGATCTTAATTAACCAGGAAGAATGTGACCTGGCTGTGTGTCCGAGTTGGCACAGAACAAATTGCCTGAATCGCACATTGGCTTCATCTACAAATCAGGGAGTGTGTGTGTACTTGTGTCTGCCATGTCTGGTCCTAGCTCTTTATCTTAGCAGAGCTAAGAGACGAGAGAGTCGGAATCTTAAAACACAAAGAGGTGTAGAGAAACTGAAACAAGTGGAACTTAGTTCTACTGCTTTTACAAAGTGCTATACAACTCTCAAGATTTAAGGACTGTTGCAGTTTCCTTCCCAATGAATTTTGAAATAACATTTGTGTCCATAAACCTGTTTCACATCTTTTAAGCATTACAGCTATGGTTGATTTACTGATAAATCATACATTTATAGGAGTAGCCTGTTCAGATTTGGCAGATTGTTAGTAGTTTTTATCCCACTAAGATATTTCCAAATTGTCATAAT
Source organism: Salvelinus namaycush (assembly GCF_016432855.1). Taxonomy (NCBI): domain Eukaryota; kingdom Metazoa; phylum Chordata; class Actinopteri; order Salmoniformes; family Salmonidae; genus Salvelinus; species Salvelinus namaycush. Next base: position 24,096,397 of record NC_052311.1, on the reverse strand, counting down.
TGTAAAAAGGCTATTCTTTGTGTGGACCTCTTATCTGCACACCAATACAATCTAATACCTAAACTAGTCTATGCAAACATAAATTCTTCACAATCCAATCAAATCTACTCCCACAAAATGGTTTTAATTGATTACCAATAGTGAATAATGCTGGGCGTCCATTTTTACAGTGCATCAAATACTTTCTTTAAATGATGTTATCTTTATGGAAATGGTATCTAGGCATTTAAATGTGATAGTGAGATTATGACTGTTTCAGTGTGGTATTTTGGCCATAGTTATTACACCGGGCACCATATTGTTATACATATCTTTTCTGCCGTGCCATGTGGACGGAATGGACACTGAGGCGCGCCAGAGTAGAATTCCGTGCCATGGCAGTGTAATTGCAGAACCGCGGGCAGCCAATGGGAGTCCTCAGAGAACAGAACTAAACCCTAGTCATGGCAGGGGACACGCCAGCTGATTAGGAACCATCCTAACCACCCCAAAACGTCAAACCACTTCACAGAAATACCCAATCAGGCAAATCAGACGAAAACCTAAGCTTGTTCCCAGGGACTTTGTCTCCTACTTGTTGTCGGTGACACTTTAGACCCCTAGCTCTCATCTTTGTGTTTCTAATGTTATGTCTGGCTTAGTCCCTGTAGTGTATGTAATCCATATAACACACACACACACACACACACACACACACACACACACACACACACACACACACACACACACACACACACACACACACACACACACACACACACACACACACACACACACACACACATCTCTTGACTCTCATTTGAATGGTTAGGGTGGAGGGTTAATGTGAAATCCATAGAGGGAGCAATACAAGCAGCTGATGCTGAGATAATGCTTTTGTCACGGAGGTATTTGGCCGTGGCCGTGTGTGACTGAGGGTGTGTTGCTGTTTTTGGAACGAGTGACCCGTGTGTCAGCTCGGATTTGTGCGGGCCTTGTGCATTTTGTGTGTGTGTGTGTGTGTGTGTGCGTGCGTGTGTGCGTGTGTGCGTGTGTGCGTGTGTGCGTGTGTGCGTGTGTGCGTGTGTGTGTGTGTGTGTGTGTGTGTGTGTGTGTGTGTGTGTGTGTGTGTGTGTGTGTGTGTGTGTGTGTGTGTGTGTGTGTGTGTGTGTGTGCATTGTGGTCTTCTGCACATTATTATCAGTTAACATGTAGTGTTGTAATGTTGATGTGAGTGCATAGCATTTTTCATTTTTGCATACGTGCTGGAGAATGTATTCATGTAAGTGTGAACACATTTATGAGTGTGTGTGCGCCTGTCTGTATGTCTGTGTGTGTGTGTGCGCCTGCAAGCATGTATGTGTGTGTCTGGGCTGGATCCAAGCTGTGCACCTGCACCACTCTCAGGACTTCATTTCCCTCTCCACTCTCCTGTGGCAGACAGCCATGCTGGAATATCTACTGCTTTCCCAGCAGCTCCATATCAATTACTCTGCACTTCTCACCCACTTATGAATATTTATGATATTTGTAATAAAGTACCTCTCCTAACTTGCTCTTTGTTTCTTGCGCCCCATTGATTGAGGCCTGTTTGCTTTACCTAGACCAGTATTGTATTAAACCCTTTCAAGCCCTAGGATCGGTTGGTTTTGTGTGCGTGTGTGTGCACGTTTGTGTGTCTTTGTTTTGTGTGTGGGTGCATGTGTGTATGCATAATTTTTGGGGGACAAAATCCACTGCAAATAGCAAACAATTGTTCTTTAAAAATAATATTTTCACTTCTTCTTCATTCATATATTTTAGTATATTTTCTAAATATGAATGACACTTTCATAGACAGAAAATGTATTTGAGATCAGGGCCGGATTATCGAATGGGCATGCAGAGCAAGTGCCCTGGGGCCCCCGACCTCCTTGCAGGAAATTAGCTATTCAAACAACAAAACATTTGTGTAGAATTGCAGGAAAATAGCTTTAAAACTGCAACATTTTCTCTTAGCCTCGTGATTAAATGTGTGGAATAGTATTACGAAATCGCAAATGTTTCTCTCTGCACCAAATGCAGTTAGCTTGCCCCCCCCACCCCCACCCCCAAATGTGGTAGTCCGGCCCTGTGTGAGACGCATATTTCAGTGCTCCAGGAAGCAGTTACAGTAAGATACTGTAGGTCTGTATCGCTCTGGAGAGAGACTTAATTCCTCTCTGGCACATTGGCGTCTGGATGCTATTAGCTGTGAATGATTTCATGAGTAATCCACTTACACTGGCTGGGAATATGAAAAGATGAATGTTGACATCAATTCTGCACTCTGGACAATAAAGGATGTAACGTTTCTCGCTGATGAGAGCAGCATATTGTTTTTTAAATGAAAAATAAACGTTAAACGCAGCATCAATTCTAATTCAATGGATTATTTAATGTTTCATTACTGGTGTGCTGAGGACTCATTGGTGGTATTGTTAGAGTGTAGAGAGGATATGTTTTCCTTCATACTCTGACTCATCTGCAGTCCATTCTAGCAGGAACTCTATTCTCCCACACTGGGAGTGAAACTCCCCAGTGTAGGTCAGGGGCAGTTAGGATGGATTCCACTGATGCGCACAGCAGACATGGTCTGTGTTGGTGACTATTTTCTTACAGGCTTATATGAAAGAGAGAAAAAAAGCTTTAAAATATACTGAACAAAAATATAAACACAACATGCAACAATTTCATTGATTTTACTGAGTTACAGTTCATATGAGGAAATCAGTCAATTGGAATAAATTCATTAGGGCCTAATCTATGGATTTCACATGACTGGGAATACAGATATGCATCTGTTGGTCACAGATACCTAAAAAAAAAAGGGCCTCACCATGGGCCTCAGGATCTCGTCACGGTATCAAATTGCCATCGATAAAATGCAATTGTGTTCATTGTCCATAACTTATGCCTGCCCATAACATAACTCCACCACCACCGTGGGGCACTCTGTTCACAACGTTAACATCAGCAAACCTCTCATCCACGCGATACCATACATGTGGTCTGCGGTTGTGAGGCCAGTTGGATGTACAGTACTGCCAAATTCTCTAAAATGACATTGGAGACGGCTTATGGTAGAGAAATAAACGTTAAATTCTCTGTAAACAGCTCTGGTGGACATTCCTGCAGTCAGCATGCCAATTGCACGCCCCCTCCAAACTTTAGACATTTGTGGCATTGTGTTGTGTGGCAAAACTGCACATTTTAGAGTGGCCTTTTATTGTCCCCAGCACAAGGTGCACCTGTATAATGTTCATGTTGTTTAATCAGCTTATTGATATGCCACACCTGGCAGGTGGAGGGATTATCTTGGCAAAGGAGAAATGCTCACTAACAGGCATGTAAACAAATTTGTGAAAAACATTTGAAAGAAATACAGTTTTTGTGCGTATGGAACATTTCTGGGATCTTTTATTTCAGCTCATGAAACATGTGATGAACACTTTACATGGTGCGTTTATATTTTTGTTCAGTATAGAAATGCCTTCAACTAACTGTCATTTTTTCACTAATCTCTTACTTTGATTCATTATTCTCTTACAAATAAACCCACTTCACGTAGAGACAGATTAAAAAACGTACATACTTTGCTCTTAAAACCCGAGCCAAAAGGTATCGAAACGATAATCACAACCTTAACACCCATTTCTCTCTACTTATCCAAGCAGCCAGGAAAACATAATGTATTCATAAAGCTAAATCTGCTCAGTGAGACTGGGAGGAGATGTTTTCCAAGACTGCAACTGGCCCCTAATGGTGTCCAGGGCCAGGCCAAGGTCCAGGCAGATGGCGTGATGGAGTTCACCTTGTCCATGACCGCCTCATTCCCAAAGCAGCTGAGAGAAGTCTTGGGCCAAACAGATGGAGAATATCACTGGGCTTTCTCTCTCTGTGAGTTAAAAACCTATGTCTGAAATGAGAGCCCCAGTTAGAAAAGGAGCACAACACAACAACAAACTTCTTCTCTACCCAAGCCCCGGCGTTGTTTTTTCCAATTAGGTGTAGTTTGGTGCTGTGTTGACTCCCGGATGAAGTTTCCTCCTCCTTTTATTTGGGCTCCAGTCGAGTTTGATTAAACCTACCGTTTGAGGCATTCTAACATGGTTGGGTTCTCCGCCGACTTCAAAGGCTGGCGTAAATTACACTGACTTTGTAACGATTGCATCATTATGCTTCTTCTATCAATGTATCACTGCCTATGTATCGGTTTGTTCCTCCCTCCTTCCTTCCTCCCCTTTTCTTTGTCTTATCTCCTCTTCAGCACACAAGGAGTACAAACAAACAGAACAACTAGGAGGCTGACATGTTTTTCCCTAGTCAGGTGACAGGGGAGGAAGTATCTGTTGTCTATAGAGGCGTTCTCAGAGTACTATCTCCATTCACAAACAATTGAAGGGGCCAGCGCTTGAAAAGGTTAAAGTGGCATGAACGATATTAAAATTAAACGCTTGAGAGGCAACCCCCAGGCCGTTTACTCAAATGGGAGAGTTATTTTTAATTTTGGTTCAATAAAGCAAGACGCTCACCCATCTCTGCCCGGATACTTAATTAAATACTTCACGCAGTATATTAGTTTTCTGACACCAGGCCCCGTTTGGAATAGTAATAGCCATAAAGAGAAACATTTGTCTGACAGACAAAGTGAGGGATAAATCACTCTTTCCCTGAAGAACGGTTTTGAAATCATAAAAAGACCCTGTCTGTTGGTGTGAGAGAAATTATATTACTTAGTAGGGTCCATTTCTCAGACCATTATAATTTGCATTCTTTTTCTGAGAGACAAAATACTCTACTAGGTTTCTGTGGTTAATATTCATCTATTGTTATTATTATAAAAGCATATCTGGCAACTCACTGGAACCTGAACTGTGACTGAAAAGAACCACAAATGATTTTCCTTGTTTTTGTTCTGTAGTTCTGTGGTCATATTACTCTCCTATACAGGAAGTTGATATACAATACATCTGGGTTGAAGCCTGCTTAATGATGGGACTTGGATTCAGTCCCCTTTTCCAGTTACATTGGTAATCTGCAGTACAGTATGTAAAAAGGTGGTCTACATTTTTTTTTACAGTACAGCATATCTCCTCTCCCTCTCCTCCAAGTAAGATGTCTCCCTGTGGGCCGTTTCCATGGCTCTGGCTGTGCTTGGTGTCTGCCTTACATCCCCATATTTCTCACACTGATCCCAGTCTGCAGGGTCTAAACTGGTGGCATCTGCTAGTCCGTCTCTCCCTCTGTTTACCAATATGCTCGCAATCTGTCCATAGGCCCCTCATTGACTGAAATATATGGCTTCATCTCAAGTATACAGTGAATCCCCCTCTCCTTAGTCCTTAGCATGCTACAGCAGTGGATTAGGCCTGATTGATTCTGCCATGCACTGAGTGTGCAGTATATACTGGTACTGTGAGGTTGCTCCTCTAAAATCAGGATAGATGCCATTTATTTGTGAATAACAGACATGGTTTGGATAAAAAACTGTCATCAGGTGTATAGTGTTCAGCTCTTTGTTACTCCAGTGTCTGTGATTGTGTGTGCGTGTGTGTATGTGTGTGTGTATTTATTTGTGTGTGTGTGTGTTACCACTCTACAAGCAGACCTCTCTGCTCCCTCTGTCTACCTCGACAGCCTGCCTGCTCTGGCGCTAGGCCCGAGGTCCACTCTGCATTAAAAAGCCTGCAGGCCCCGGTGTGAAAAATGGGGCCATTTGTGCTTGTTTGTAAGTCCTGTCAAGAAGCAGCACCTCTGGCCCGGCCAGTTAACAAATTGGATGTTTAATCTGGTGACATTCCTATCTGGGCCAAGGGCTAATGTATGTGTCTGAGAATAACCTGGGCGGCAGGCGTGATAGATGGCGGCCTATTATGGCCGGTATTTAAATCTGAGAGGACAATTCCTCTGTCGCCGCCCCCAGACTGACAGCTTGATTTCAGCACTGGGGCCTGGATGGAGCTGTCAATCAACGTGTCAGGGAGGGATTTTATTTTTTCTTCCGCTACCGGAAAGGTTGTTGGACAGCCCGTCCTCTCTCTCGTCTAGACAGTGATTGTAGAGATGTGACGGAGGATGGAGGCGAGGCTATCTGGTAGCCACAGGTCTGTGACTTTGACCAGCTGACATACGGGGATGTGCTTGAATTCTACTCTCTGATGCCTGGCACTGAAACAACCCGTAGCTCCTTCCCCTTAGGCATTTATAGATCTGGGACGATTGGATAAGTATAAGCAATATGGTGAAAGTTCGCACTAGCCTATCATATGGAAACGGCTTACTATAGAATAACAATATTTCCAGACAGAAAGATGTTTCCAGACAGATGCCTCATCTGTCTTGACACTGATGTTAACTCATGTCAAAAAAATGTAAAAAATTGGTTCAGACTTACTCAAAGAGATTCAATTGATATAAATTGACTCAATTGATGTTTTAACCCTCCAGTTTCAAGCTGTCAGTAGACCTAGTCAAGTTAATGATTCAATGAATTATTCAACGCCACCTCTATGAAAGAGCTGCTTCTGCATTCAGCTCCATACATCGCTGTTCATGGCTTTACCTCTCATTGTGGGGATTCTTCCCCTGCTGTGGAACTTATCATAGGGTCTGTGTGTGTGTGTGTTTGTGTGTGTGTGTAGCCTATGCATGCATGCTTGTGTGTGCAACCTCCTCCTGCTGTTTCACTCATCACATTGTGTGTGTGTGTGTGTGTGTGTGTGTGTGTGTGTGTGTGTGTGTGTGTGTGTGTGTGTGTGTGTGTGTGTGTGTGTGTGTGTGTGTGTGTGTGTGTATCCACCTGCTGTTTCACTCCTGCTGAATTCCTCAGTTTGAGCTCTCAGCCTCTGCTTTTGATGCACAGCGTTTGTTGTGGTTCTATATCTGACGCTCTGAATACACAACCCGAATACATCTGTTCACCGTTCCCACTCTACCTCCAAAACACCTCAGAGATAACGGCAGCATGTCTTTTCTACCTTTTCAAACTTTCAAAACAGTACCGAGGTTAAAAGGTGTTTAATACAATTACACTCATATGTGTTATCCAAAAATCGCCACAATTGGAGAAAAAACCCCACAGAATAATTGTTTGATATCAAGAATTGTATTTGTGAACAAACCGTGATCTTTCTGGTGTGTGAAATTATTATGGGTTGTGGAACCAAAGGACAGATTTTTGCAGCTTGCTACAGTTTCTAACCCATGCCTGGGCCATGAGGTCATGGCAAGTCACATATTTTATTCTCTCTCGTTAGAGCATTATGTCATAGAGTGATTTCGATTGGAGAGACAATATGTTCTTTGCCATGGCAACAGGGTCAAAACACAGCTGAGGAGGGACCAGAGGTAACCGGAGTGCAGCGGAGAAGAGTGTGTACGTGTGTGTGTGTGCTTGAATGCGAGTGAGTGTGTGTGTGCACGTGTGTGTTGTGTATGGATTCGAAGGCGGGTTAAGTACAAACGTACAGGAGGTTTTGGAGGAACACTGGTTCACTTGGCCAAACAAACAAACTCCCATTCTCTCTGTGCACCAAAGCACTTTCTCACATCCCCCCTCAGAATAGAGCCAGCCACGCTGTCTGTATAACATAGTGATGGGATGTTCTGTTCATATCTGTGCTCCAGGAATTCTGCATGTGTTTTTCAACGATAGATCTCACATTAAAATTGGAAACAGAGACAGATTTTGCTGAACACACTGCAACATTTTTCACAAGCTGGTAACACTACTGTAACACTTTACTATAACAAGGCTCTCATTCACAGGACTGCTTTCGAAAGGATAATGTTGATATGATCAATTAAATATTGATTTAGTATAGTCAGATATTATCTATGATCTAATTATGTATCATCTCTTATACAGTAGCAGAGTTATTTTATCCTTTAATGGAAATGACCAGCCGCCAATTTACCAGGTTCAGACAAAGTCTTCATCCCAAACATTTTCAGCAGTAATGGATATTATGTCACATTATTTTTAATGTTGAATAATCTGCCTCTGATCAAAGATGAAAGGTGAGGTAAAGGCCTGGTGCTGGTTTTTATTGCGATCAATTAAAATGGATTTGATTTTCGGGTATTTAATGCCATCTGTCTGTCTTGATGAATCCTCCTCTTGTACTGTGTTCATTTCCAGGCAGAGAGACAGCCTTCCTTAATATGTTGGAAGTGAAACAGACCCTTATAGAACGCATAATGTGGCCACTCAATATTTTAGAAGTAGAAAATGAATTGTGCAAGACACTCTTAGCAGAATAAACTGCTTTTGAGTCTCTGGCAAAGTTTGGGGAATAAGGGACCAGACCCATAATGTGTTGTTAAGATGCTTAAGACAATAGACAGTCAAGAATGTGTGTGTGTGCGTGTGTGTGTTTGTGTAAACGTGTGTGTGTGTTCAGAGAGAGAGAGAGAGAGAGAGAGAGAGAGAAAGAGAGAGAGAGAGATCTGTTCCAGTGACTGTTTTAGTGCCTCATCAAATATTTAGTTTGATTGTACATGGTCCTGTAATTGCCATCTTGGCTACTGAATTATTGATGGCATGTAGCAGAGCCGAGGAGAACCCTGGTCTTGGAGAGTTGGCAGAAGGGGGGGTCACACACACACACACACACACACACACACACACACACACACACACACACACACACACACACACACACACACACACACACACACACACACACACACACACACACACACACACACACACACACACACTGAGCCATATTGTTAACTCCAGCCGTTTCATAGCCTAATTAGCTGTACAGGAGCTTCCTCAGAATGTGTCAGTAATAATTGGAAGAAGGCATTTGTTTTCAACACAGTAGAGTAAATATTAGTTACTGTAATAAGACTGTGTGGAATATGGTTCCTTCTAATGTTGAGGAAGAATGTTCCTTGAATTTAGCAGCACAACAATAATTAATGTACACTAGATCAAATCAAATGACAACTGATTGTGAAACAATTAGTGACATAGCTAATTGTGTTTCAGTGTCTTAATGCACTGGGCAGACTGTGAATCGCTGGGTCCAATCCAAGTGTTTGGATTGGTTCTCTCAGTTATACTGTAAAGCAATTCAGTAGCGTGTCATCTCTCAACTGGCTCCAACCTTAGTTGAAAAATTGGAGAAGTCGACCTCAAAGAATCTGAGGCGCTATCTCATTGCCTCCTGGTGTTGCTCATCTTAGAGTAAACGCCACCGCATGGCTCTGACTTTTCATAAAAAGCAGCAAACACTCAAAGCAAATTGTGGGTCAGAATTGGTAACGCGGCAGCTTTTAAAAATACCCCTGCTGAAATATTGATTTTTTTCTTCTTCTTGCCTAACGCAATAAGTGAAAGATGGGGAAGGTGTGTGTGTGTCGTGTGTTTGTGTGTGTCTGTGTGTATCTGTGTGTGCATTGTATGGAGTCAGGAGGGCCTTGTTATTTGAGCCAGACATAATTGCTTCAGTATAGTGCTATGGGTGTGGCCCCAGAGTGACATCATTTAGAGTGGACCTCAGCTCACGTCCCTGTAATGAAAACGATGCTGAAGTCACACACTTATTCCCTGCTCAGGCTCATTCAGCTTTAGTGTACATAATATGCAATATCTCAAGCTTTATTCCTTTGACACAATACACCACATCCAGTGTTTCAATGCTTTCAAAGCTCTCATTTTGTAATATTTTAAGTCAGAGGGCCCGCATAGTGATTTCCTATAGGGGCTCTTAGGATGCTTGGCCTTTACATTCGGTGTTTAATTAATTTCCCCCGTCCTGGCCTACTGCCACTTTGTTCAGCTTCTGTTGCCAAGGTTATTCATAAGGCTGTTGTATTTGGACTTACTACATGCTGCGTTCCAATAGTCACATCTCCTCTCCCTTACGTCAACAAGGTCTTATGGGCAAAAAGTCTTATATGCAGAAGGTCTTATGGGCAGACAGTCTTATGAGCAGAATATCTTATGCACAGAAGATCTTATGGGCAGGAGGTCTTACGGACAGAATGTCTTATGGGCAGAAGGTCTTATGGGCAGAACGTCTTATGGGCAGATGGTCTTGAAAGATAAAACTGAGATGGAGTAGTAAACCCATCCAGTCCTTTCATCTATCAGCGGTCACTGAGGAAAGGAGACAAGGACAAAAGGAGACAAGGAAGGGATGCCTTGAGAAGAATGGGAACTCAGCCTAAAGTGAGAAAATATAGAGGAAAGGAAAGACTAGGTTAGCCTAGCACGACTACAGCAGCAGGACTTCCTGCCACTCGCCACAGCTCCACATTAGAGGCTGGCAGGCCCACACACACCTCTGTAATTGATTGCAGGGCAGCGTAATGAGGTGACGGCTTACAACGCCTTTACCTACTTTTTAAGAGCAGAGGAGAGACGGGGAAAAACAGCCTGGAACTAATAACGAAGCCCTGGCTGTAGATGGACATTCATTATTTATGGTGGTTTAATATGTTTTCGATACTGAGGGGGGGAGGGGTTGAACAGAGAAGGAAAAGTTACTCCCTGGCTTTCCTCCCTTCTGTCCTTCTCTAAATTTAGCCTACGTGATTATTATATGTGTATATTTATCTGAGAAAGGAGGTTTGAAATAACATCCAATCAGGTGTGTAAGTTCATTGGATTGTCACAGATACCCTAGAGACTGAAGCTGGAGAGATAACAGTAGAAGAGAGTATTGAATATTTGAAGTGAAATATATGGTGAAACCTGGTCAAAATGTTGATGGGCTCCAGTGCTGAGCGGTGCAGCTTCCAAAAGCCCGAGAGTCATTTTCTCCCACTAACTCTAGTCTCTTCTGATGTGATAAGGATGTCTCAGCATCATATGTCTCGTATAAACTGTCACTTAAAATTCTCTCCCAGTTTGAAAGCTAAAACAAAAGAATCTCTGCAAGTCTCAAGTATGCACTGGTTTCGAAAGGCTTTTCAATACTCATACTCATAATATAGGCCAATAGAACGGGTGTATAGTCATTATATTTCTGATATAATGAAAACCCTGGTGGTTTATAAACAAGGGATTGAAATTTGTCCAATCATACAGAATTGTACTTCTTATTTACAATCTAAGTGAAGTAAAATAGTTTTCTGATAGGTTTGGGTAACCCTTTAGTGACAGAATCATTGTGCAGCTGTGAAGTAACACCGTTTACAGCAAGAGCTCGACCTAAAACAGACCACTTTCTCTCATTCCCATTTCTCAAAGTTGAGATCAGCATTCAACTTCCGTCTTGTCATCTTCTACAAGCAGCTACTTCTCCCTCTGCTTCTACAAGCAGCTACTTCTCCCTCTGCTTCTACAAGCAGCTACTTCCCCCACTGCTTCTACAAGCAGCTACTTCCCCCACTGCTTCCGAGCTGCTATCGCAGAACCAATCCAAAGGGAACCAGGCTTTGATCGGGTGCCGCCTTTCCATGAAGAGACCTGGAATCTTACATTCCTTGTCAACTCCTGCCCAGTGGCAGATGGAGGATCCGGGGCTGCCGAGACAACATCACATGCTCCCCCCTCCACGGACCTCACCATCATCACTCTATTCCTATTTTTGTGTTCTCCGTTTTTTCCCCTTCAGTTTTCTTGTCGTTTGGAAAGCTGTGGCGAATCTTAACTCTGAACTGGCTCTACCCAGGGCTTCTGAGAGGGTATGTTCCAGATTCTCGCTTTTTCTGCGAGTTGGTGTGCCTGCTTGGTTGAGCTCTGCTCTGGTCTAATTCCATTGAAAACACATTGTAGTTGTAATATCAGCGTGGCTGGTTGGCTTGCCAGGCCCTTGTCTCCAGCTGCGTTTTAATTCAATCCCTATTGATCTATATCGCTCCTCCCAAGGACTCTAATATCATATGATTTGGGCTTGGGGATGCGTTCTCCATGTTGTTTTATTCCATTGTCATAAAGGACATTAGTAGCCTACGGTGCACCCAAGATAAAGTTTCAGTCAATACCGGCTAAATAGAGTAGCCATTTTTTTTTTTTTTTTACAAAATTACCAAATGGCCATATTTCTTTATGTAACAGGGCTCTTTTGAACTCACAACCCCCTTTCTCTTTCTTTGCTTAACACTGTACCGCCACTCAAGGTGGTTTAGATATTTTGATTGCGCAATGAGGAAATTGCTTCGCTTACCACTGTGTGTGTTTTAAAGATATTGTTACTGTCTTATTAGGGAGAAATCGATGCTCTCTTCAGATAGCAACCATTTATTTCTCTCTGACAGGGCTGCTCTCCACTACAGGAGACTCCCAGCATCCTTTGCAACGGAAAAAAATATGCGGCTGCATCGGACGAGGTTATCCCTTGGTTAATGTGACATGGCTGTCTGCGACCTTGCCGGTTGTTAACTTCCTGGATTATTATTGTAATAATGTGGCAATTAAAAAGAAAGCGCTCCATCAAAATAAGGGGCTTATGGTCCAGGAGATGGATATGCGGAGGTTACATGGCAGTGGGAAATGCATTAAGATTGCAATCCATTCTTAATGTATGGCTGGGTGTCTTAACTCCAACTACTGGGTTATTACGGCTCATCCTCATTGATATCCATTCCCAATCAATACCCCTCTGTTACCATAACAACAGTCAATCAACACATGGGAGAAAGGATTTGACATAAAGAAGGACAAATCAAAAGCCAACTCTAATGAGACACCATGAGTCTTTTTGTCTTTATATGACTAAATGAAGAAAAAGGTTGCTTAAAACAATGTTTTACAGGATTTTATTCAAGCATTTACTGAGTGAGATGTCCTTCGTTTGATTTGGACCAACCACAACATAACAAAACATGGTTGCATTTAATTGTATTAGCTATTTTTTCCCACAGCATCTTATTGATAATTGTGTCATCATTTAGATGTGATCAACTATTTTCAGTGCTTGAATGAAACCTTTTGATTAGAGTTCCAATGTAATATATATGTACTTTTCTCTTGTGTTTACAGATTCTTCCTGAAGTTCTTCCTCAAATGCAATCAGAATTGTTTGAAAAATGCAGGGAACCCACGAGACATGAGACGGTTTCAGGTAAGACCCTATTTATGGTTGAACCTCCCACTATGGTTCCACACAACATACGTTATCTCATTCTGCTCACAATCCAGGTACATGAATTAAAAAGAACAGTATATGGTAAAGGTTCTCTGTTTCTCTCACAGGTGGTGGTCTCCACTACGGTGAATGTGGATGGCCATGTCCTTGCTGTCTCTGACAACATGTTTGTCCACAACAACTCCAAACATGGCCGGAGGGCTCGACGCCTGGACCCCTCTGAAGGTACAACTACCTCACACTTACAGACAACTTGACACTTTCTCTAAAACCTCAATATGTCTTGGTGTCTTTGGCCACCTGTGTCCCAATGTATAAAAACTTTAGCTGTGGTGAAAATAACGGTGCCCCATTTTATTTTGCCCCAATGAACAACTTTTAATTACATCATCCTCTTTATTGGACTAAATGAAACCACATCCTTAAGTCTGGAAAAGGATGATGACATCCTCATTGAAGTGGGGGACCTTATTACTAAAGCCCTAAAAAAACACCCCTTCATCACATTGTAAAATCTACCTCACCGTGTCGTTTGCGGTTATGATGTAACATGGTGCCTTATAGTAAGAAAGAATAGTACTCTTGTTCTTAAAAAAAAAAAATATATATATTTAACCTTTATTTAACTAGGCAAGTCAGTTAAGAACAAATTCTTATTCACAATGACGGCCTAGGAACAGTGGGTTAATTGCCTTGTTCAGGGGCTAGCAGTATTAAAACATTGTCCCCTTGTAACCTACCAGCCTAGCGACCACAAGGCCTAGCAGCTAGCTAGGCACAGTGAAACAGTTTAAACTTACTTCTCAAAGTTTCTGAGTTGAAAAACGACTAGAGCATTGCGATACACTGGATAAACAGTACTTAGGCATTCATAGAAACACAGTGAGAGAGTCCTATGGTTGGTCACCACTGACAGCACCAGAGCGCTGCCAGGAGAGCAGTACAGTACACGAGGCTATCACTGAAGTCAAGGCCCCACTTAGGGAATCTCACCGTCTTTCATCTCAGCCAGATTGGGATGTTTTCAGAGGCAATAAAGCCGACATCTGCTCCTGTCTTTGTTCCACCGTCCCTGTCCCCCCTCCTAGATAAATGTACAACGTTTCCACAGTCTGCTTCACGCCATTGTGTTTTATTAATTTGTGAGAGTCCCCCGTTTGACTGTGTGTTTACTGCTGTGACAGAGGGAAATGAATAACGATGACAGGTGACTACCAGGGAAAAGCCTCTACTCCATCAACACCCTCAACAACTGTTAAATGACGTGAGAGAGACTCTGTTATACAGTATCCCATTGGAGGAAGCCCACTGTGTTTCCTTTAATCTACTGGTTTCAATTGCCATTTATAAACTGGGTGGTTTGAGCCCTAATAGTTGATTGGCTGGCAGCCGTGGTATATCAGACCGTATACCATGGGTATGACAAAACATGTATTTTTAATGCTCTAATTACGTTGGTAACCAGTTTATAATAGCAATAAGGCACCTCTTGGTTTGTGGTATTTTGCCAATATACCACGGGTAAGGGCTGTGTCTAGGCACTCCACGTACTCCGCGTTGCGTCATGCGTAAGAACAGTCCTTAGTCATGGTATATTGGCTATATACCACACCCCCTCGGGCCTTATTGCCTAATTAACCCTTTAATGGTCCGTTTCCTATGCCCCTCTGCCTGGGCAGAGAAAAACCTCATGAGACTTACAAAGAAAACCCAATTTTGGGATCATCTTTACATTTGCAAAGGCTAAATAGTTCCACCACTCCAGGGCACAGTTAGCATGACTACCTTTACACCATGGACCAGTATGCCTATATAGGATTACACTCCTATCAATTGAATTGAATTGGCATTTGTCCCTGACTTGAATCCAGGCGTAAGATCTGGGAGCAGACTGTGGCAAAGGTATCCCACCTCCACCGCAAGCCACAGAAATGATTTGATCACAGGCCTCTTTCCCCTCTTACAAGTGCAGTGGCTGTTTGGCCAGATATCCTGGAGACAGGACCAGTCAGTCAGCCTGTCTGTCTCCATCTTGTTCTGCCTACACACAGTCTGGTCAGGCAGGAGACACTGTAATGTTTCTATTGAGCTTATTGATCCTCTGAAATTGAAAGAAATCATAACTGTGCATTTTTGATGAGTGAACTAATTGACATCATAGACGGCAGGACCGTATGCAATTAGAAATCTGTTTGGAGAATTCACTTAAAACAATTGTCGGTAATTTGTTAATGCTACCCTTGCAATATGTCATGTTGCAATTTGACAGTGACAACATTCCTCTTAGCCTATAGTTATGTACTGTACTCATAAACGAAGGCTGGTAAAGCAAGAAGTTTAAGTGATATTGAAATGACAACCCAGATTGTACTTAAAACAAGTTGGAGGAATAAGTCCCTTTAAGTAGAAGTCATACCCGTCCCGCTGTCTGTGTTTCCGAAGCAGCTACGCCCTGCATCAAAGCCATCAGCCCGAGTGAGGGGTGGACGACCGGGGGAGCCACTGTCATCATCATCGGAGACAACTTCTTTGATGGACTGCAGGTGGTCTTCGGCACTATGCTGGTCTGGAGTGAGGTGGGTCCAGATACACACGCACTCACACACACACACACACACACACACACACACACACACACACACACACACACACACACACACACACACACACACACACACACACACACACACACACACACACACACACACACACACACACACACACACACACACACACACGACCATGAAAAAGGAATACCTGAAAATATGTAGATTTCTGGATTTTATCCGTGGAGTCTAGGTGAAGAAACTGAGAGTATGGCCCGGTGCATAAGGCAGGCCATAAAATATTGAAATATGTTCAGGGTGGAACACCTGCTTCAGAGACGACAGGGTCTGTCTAAGTGCTTAGACCTAGGTCACTCTGTTAGAGGCAGGCAGACACCTTCTCTCCACAGAGTCTCTATCTCTAACACATACGGTACACACATGGAACTAATTGTCAAACTAATTGTCTTAATCAGTGTGTATTCGGTTGGGTTTACCATGTTCCATCTTTTGTCTATATGTACTGCCTGAACTGGAAGTTGCTCCAGATATTATTGTCTGCTAAATGACTTCTATAAATATAAAATGTGAATTTGCTAGACAGAGTTGGATGATGCTGTAAATATACCTTGAAGATCGAACTAAGACGTTATTGTAAAGAAATAACAAGTAACGTAAATAGACCGTACCTCCCACAGTGCACTGCTCTTAGCGTTAAATAAGTGTGTGCATGTTGATGTGTTCCAGCTAATCACCCCCCACGCCATCCGGGTCCAGACGCCCCCTCGCCACATCCCAGGGGTCGTGGAGGTCACACTCTCCTACAAATCCAAGCAGTTCTGCAAAGGGGCACCAGGGCGGTTTGTCTACACCGGTAAGATCACTGTTCCTTTCTTTTTCCTCTTCCTCCTCCCATTGTTTTCTTTGTTTTACCCTCTCTCTATATCTCTCTGCTTCCTCCTCTCTTGCCCTTTAATGTTCTGGGTATCGCTTTATCTGAAGGTTTGTTTATTAACTGCTTATAAACGTTATTACATAGTTCAACCATTATATTGAGTATACAAAATGGGTCTGTTATATCTTCCTATAGGGTTTATTGTTCTCTATGCTATATATTACCATACATATAGTGGTGGCTACATTCCCACCTCTCCTCTGTCCTTTCAAGGTGGTAAACATTTTCCCTTGTTCAAGGGCATTGAGTCCTACCCTTCTTTTTGCTGGAGTTTTTCCCCAGGTTATCCTTCAAGCCTTTGTCTGATGTCCAGACTTTTATGCTGGTGCGTGACTGCCGCCAGAATGGAGTATCGCTCCCTTAAATCAGCACTTTACTATTCCCGATTATTACTTTGGAATATCCAGATGCCATTCAAAGTAGCAGAAAGGTCAGATGGATGGCTGTTTAGTGAGATAAGTAAATGTCACTCCGTTGCGGATGAAAGATGGGACTGCGTTAAGGCTTTCTGTTAAACATAGGTATTCGCTGCAGCCCGCTCCCCTCTTTGTTCAAAGCACCGCTTAGTTCGGATGCAAGTGTTAGCGGAGCAAATAGACAACTTCACAATGGGCCGTCCAACCCAGCTTACGATTCCTTTTGCAATGCTAATATCTGATTCCATTTGGCGATATGACTGACAACTGTTCAGTGCATTGCTTTTATGGAACTGTGTGGTGAATAGAGCCCCCTTGTTATCTCATTCTGTACGTCCATTAGGCCGCGGGAGGTATTCTCTGGAGCAAAACGTTGTGAATCCCTGGAAGGAGTTGAATATCTTTGTGTTCTTCAAAACAGTGCTATATCATTACGGAAGTACTCAAATGTTGTCAGCATTCCTATTTTAAGTCAATAAAAATGAAAACATGGATTGATTTCAAAACAACAAAGCTGTATTTCCCTAATGGTACCTCTGTTCCAAACGCGGGAACATTTCCT